>NW_019396656.1:381574-416045 GCF_000591075.1 Eurytemora carolleeae | reverse complement strand
AAATGGAATGTCACATGCAATTAATTCATTTACTTAAAGAGAGGCAAAATCAAACTTCAACTTTTATTAACCATTTGAATCTGATTTTTAATTTATTTTCAAGAAAGAGTGTCTATGCCGACTTGGATTATTTAAGTGTAGAAAATTTTAACATTTTTAAATATATCTCATTAATAGAAGTTATTTTTCCGACGTTTTAACTTTACATTTTTATTACAAAAATAGTCACATCAAAACCATAAATTTTCTTTCTTTCTGAAAACAATATATTAGTCCCTGCAGGCAAGGCAAGCTCAATTTGGCAAGCAAAATATCAAGATGACCTCAAAATATGCCTAATTTTTTTTGCGTTGACAAAAGTGATAAATGTCCCCCTCTAGCTTTATTTTTGTCATTAAATCAAATCAAATCATTTATTTCCGCAGAAAATCTATACATAATTTGAATTGTAATAAAAACAAGTATAAAATAATAATTTCCGGAGCAGAGGATGTTGCAATTAGTAAAGATTTTACTAAACATTGTTTAAAAATGTGAAAGATGGTAAATTACAAAATTCTTTGAGGCATTTCATGAGTGTAAGTGTAAAACGTCCATTTTGTTGTACTGTTTCCATACTGCAGGTGTACTTCACACATTTGTGCTATAAAACCTTCTGGACCCTGGAACATCATTTTATAGAAAAGTTTTCCTGAAAGTTATTTGATTATCTCTAAATCAATTCTCTGATATCCTGTCTTGCATTCCCGAGTTCATTTCAGCATTAGTTTCGATAAAAATCAATGAGATGTTTTTATTTAGTAAAAAACATATTTTTTAATTCTCTTTACAAACAACGATTTTTAAATTGTAATGTTTAATAAACTAGTTTTAATAATAAAATTTAATTCACCTTTAGCAATACACACGTTTAAAGTTATTTAACAACTTTACAAAGCAAAGAAATTGGAATGGATATGTCCAGGGATCATATCCCTTTTAGGCTGAAAGGGACTGACACAATTCATAACGAGGGATTGTGTAAATTCCGCTCTAATATATTCTATTCTCTTTGATTGTACATGTGTGTAGATCTGTGTACGCCGAGAGAGGTTGTACTGTACAATAACCTGGACTGCTCCAACCTTCAGCTGGTCTGGGAAAACAGGAGTTCTTTCTCCCGCTCTGCTTGTGGGAGATGCAGTAAGTCATAGATTAGTTAACAATAACAGATAGAACACTGATGTCACTTTTTCTGCAAGAGAGAGAGCCTGTTCTGCCTCAAGGTTATTGTGAACGAAAAACACCTAAATCTATGCACTAAGAAGTCACTCCTCTAAATACAGGGTTACCCACAAAAAATGAGACGACCATTTAGCATTTAAAGAGTTTCAGGTCGTCTTTACAGTTTCATCCTGTGTGGGTAACCTTGTACAATTTTAACTTGGGGGGAGGGGGGTTGTTTTTATCCAATAAACTTCAAAACGACAGAACTTGAACTCCCCGGCATGGATGGGCCTAGTTTTTACATGAAACGTGCTCAACGAGAATATTAGATGTTATTTTTCTCTGATCAAAGATCTTAACCAAAACGATTCTTCAAAAAAAAAAAATTTCCAAAACGATATTACTGATAATTTTGAAAAATCGTTTTGGTTTTTTTATAAGGCTAAAAGTTTTGCATAATAAAATAAAAGAAAACTTGTCAAGCATCTTTAAGTCTAAAAATGTTTAAAATCAAGCCTCAAAATGATGCCGTCAGTGTTTACAGGATCCAAGCTAAATGGGTTATTTGGAAAATAAAATGTTTTGCTGATAAAAATTAGCTCATATCTATCAATGTAAACAGAAAATCCCCGAAATATTTTGCATCATGATGCATGTCGAAGAAAAAATAGTGGCTTTTTATGGTTTATGGTTTATGGTTTATGGTTTATGGTTTATGGTTTATGGTTTATGGTTTATGGTTTATGGTTTATGGTTTATGGTTTATGGTTTACGGTTTATGGTGTATGGTGTATGGTTTATATGGTTTATGGTTTATGTAAAAATCTGTTTTTACAAAATTAAAAATTGTTTATTCTAAACATTTGCATTTTTTGCACTATGCCAAATTTTGCAAATTTTTACAAAATACAGTTTTCAAAGTTCAAGGTATTCGTATGGTGCCTAATGCCTATTTAAGGTCCATAAAGCTCAAAAACTAACCAAAAAACCAATGTGCGCACTGCGTAATATTGATAACGAAAAACCCCTTTATTTTGTTTAGGTGCATTCTAATGGAAATGAAGTAACTGCTGAAACTGGAGTGTCTGGGTTCTCTCTCTCCTATACACAAACATTATGCTGAGCTCACAGTCCCATTAAAGGGACTGTAAGCGTAATTTCAAGTGACCCTCTATGCAAAAATTACAATGTCCGATTTACAACGGTACCCTTGAAACCTAAACCTTATGTAAAATGTAGAAGAAACTGTCGGTTATCTGACTCGATAAGTGCTTTATTTCTGGAAGTTTCACCGTTTCTTTTTGTTCTTAGAAACAAGAAATGCGCAAGTTACTTTCGCAGAGAGACTGTAAATGAAAATATGAAAAAAACTTTAATAGCTAATTCATACTTGACCAGAAAGGTACTGTTGTAAATCAGACATTGCCATCTTTGCAAGGAGGGTCACTTGAAATTACGCGTACAGTCCTTTTTAAAGGAATTGAGTTTTTGTCACAAACTCTGTTTTTGCAACCCAATTTGTAGACCTTATAGAAATTTCAAACTATGAATTCTGTTAGGGTAAAATATTAAAGGTTTTAACCGCTAGGTTGAAATGATGATTAGAAAATTTGAGCATTTGGAATAATACCCATTTTCTTTATCTTTTTGTTAAAATAAATTTACATTTTACAACATGTTTGTTTCCAAAGTTTTTTTATGATCGGATACTAAACTTTTCAGCGGTCAACCTAATTTCAAGTGAACCCACAGTCCACATATAAATAATTACGCTCGTGCACCCAATTTTCAACTGTTCCTTTTGACTTTTTTTCCGAGCAAAATTTTTCGAAATATCTTTTTTTTATTTTCTGTCTGAAAGTTAATGATTTACAATTTTAAAAGTTGTACTGTAGCAGAAATTCGCATGTCGCTTTTGCAGAATACCCACAATTGAAAATAATAATCAGTTTTCAAGATTATAAACAGTGATATCTAATTCATACTTGATCAGTCAAATCTTATGGGTATTGTTGTAAATTGGAATTGCATTTTGTGCAATTAGATTGGAGGGTCACTTGAAATTAGACCGTTTAGTTTCCCTATGGTTTTATCTCATTTCAACTGTTTAAAAGTTTCTGTCTCTGCTGCGCTATATATTGCATTTGCACATTCAAATTTAATTCTTGTTTAAATTCTTAAACCTAAGACTTTACAGCCTTTTAGAGGCCAGTGTGCATAATGCAAATATGCATTTTTATATATTTATGCACAAAAACATTTTAGTATTTGAAAACTTTATTTCTTCAATTTATGACGTTAACTTAGATACTGGTTTATTATTATTATTGTTTTTTTATTGTTTTTATTATATTTTATGCGCATTCAATGAAAAAATGTCTGATAAGCTGAAATGATATTCTGTTTAAATGTGTATCTAAATTAAGAATGTACAACATATGTGTTCAAATTTATAAGATTAGCTCTGGGTTTTTAAAACATTGTGAATAGTTGTTTTACGCGGCTGATCTTGCTTACCATTTTCCTTAATCTTAACTATTGAGTTTAGATAGACAATAAATAATTTTTGTCATTTCACATTAATTTCTCAAGAAGGGTAATGGTTCAATAAGCGTACTGCCCCATTTTGCCATCTGTAGTCTGTATGCATATTAGAAGTCTAAACGTTACTCCGGTAAATGAGAAGAAGTTTTCAGTAATTTTACTTTAGTTAAGCGTGAAGTATTGAGAAGGAGTTTTCAGTAATTTTACTTTAGTTAAGCGTGAAGTACTGAGAATGAGTTTCTGTAATTTTACTTTAGTTACGCGTGAAGTATTGAGAAGGAGTTTTCTGTAATTTTACTTTAGTTAAGCGTGAGGTATTGAGAAGGAGTTTCTGTAATTTTACTTTAGTTAAGCGTGAAGTATTGAGAAGGAGTTTTCAGTAATTTTACTTTAGTTAAGCGTGAAGTATTGATAAATCAACGTTATAACCCTCCAGCTCGTGCACGTGCATTAAAATACAGGAAAACGAAAGTTAAAATCACTGTAGTACAATTCACAGTGAACAAAATGTGCACACTTATTATGTAATTCCTATAGCCAAACAGAAATATCCGATATCCATGTACATATTTGCATTGAAATAAGTAATTTTTCATTTTTAATATCTGCAAAGAGATTGATTCTTTGAATAGAAAAGTAATGAAAACCCACAACAAATATATCCAAGGACGGGGGTTCCAATCTTTAGCAAAATCAAAGATAAAGATTGTATTCCATTCGCCAAATTGAATCAAAAGCTGTAGATAATTTAATAATTGCATATCTGAATCTTAAAGTCCAATGGTGAAGGAGGGGGAGTGAGGAAAGGAGTTAGGGAAGAAGGGGGAGTGAGAGGAAGGAGGGGGACCGGTTGAAGGAGGGGGAGTGGTATTTACAATTTATTTACAATATATTTACAATATATTTACAATTTATTTGCAATTTATTTACAATTTATTTACAATGTATTTACAATTTATTTACAATTTATATACAAATTTTTGTTGTTGGTAAATTTTTCACTTGTTACAAATAATTACATATCTTAATTGATCACAAGTATAGCATTATAATTATTATTTAATATTTAGGCTTTAAAAGATCTATATAAAGGGTTGCCCACCAAAACTCAGTCTTTATGGACGACCTGAAACTTTGTAAATATGACGAAAGAATGGTTGATATCTTTGCTTTGCCTGTGATCTTTAAGTTTATTGTTCAGCTCCCGGAAACCATAAAACTTAGGAAAAAGAAAAAAAGAAAAAAATCGGTTAGTCGTCTCTGAAGTCGTGTCCTTTGTGAATTGTGGGTAACCCTGTAAAATTCATAATACAATTTTAATAATTTATGATCGCCATGAAAGCTCCCCCAACCTTTGAAATATACCTCAGAAAAAAAAGAAAAATTCCCTTGCGATAAAATTTTTTGTTTGTTTTTGATTTTAATACGCTTTGGAGTTAATCTAAATAAATCCGCTGCACTGAGAATGTTTATTTTTCTTTGTAAATCAAATTTATTCTGATTTTGAAAACAAGTTTGACTTATCCACAATACGCTTACTGCAGTTTTATAAAACATCGTTAAATACTATAATAGCTAAATACTTTTATATACTGTCATGTGCAAAAGAAATATCTGATTAAATTCAATCAGTTCAAATTTTGTTACAAGTACAAATATAGTCTATTTAAAACAAAAGGATACATTATGTAATATATGATTGAATTCTCATTTTTAATATATTTTTTGGAGGAGGAAAAGAGGAGTTTCAACAACGTTTATAATTTTTTATGTGTAGAAAAAACTAATTGGTTAATAGGTTTATATATTGTTATGATTGATATATATAGTAAAATAAAAATAAATTCAAAACTGTGAAAAATGTTTGAATTTTTTTTTTACAGTGTAATACTGATGTCCTAACTATTAGCAGTGCTGGGGGCCCAGTACCAAGACTGTGCGGTACAAATAGTGGATACCATATGTACGTTGGTAGGTATCCAGGACTAGATATATCTAATAGTGGATACCATATGTACGTTGGTAGGTATCCAGGACTAGATATATCAAAAAGTGGATACCATATGTACGTTGGTAGGTATCCAAGACTAGATATATCAAATAGTGGATACCATATGTACGTTGGTAAGTATCCAAGACTAGATATATCAAATAGTGGATACCATATGTACGTTGGTAAGTATCCAAGACACAGACTAGATATATCAAATAGTGGATACCATATGTACGTTGGTAAGTATCCAAGACTAGATATATCTAATAGTGGATACCATATATACGTTGGTAGGTATCCAAGACACAGACTAGATATATCTAATAGTAAATACCATATGTACGTTGGTAGGTATCCAAGACACAGACACGATATATACACTACAGACTGCTTCTCATAAGCTCTCACTGGATAGGCTAAGTAGTTGGTGTGGCACGACATGCAACATTTCAACGCAACTGTAAGGTTTTTGATTGCCATTTAATGGCCACTTGTTGCATATAATTCCCTTTCAGGAGTTAAGTTTTGTAATTTTTTAATAAATGCTCTAACTTTTAACATAAAACATTTTTTAACAATGTTTTCATAATTTTTTAAAAATAATTTTTGTAAAACAAAATGGTACTAGGCATAGTTAATAATTTCAAATGTTCATCTTTTTTCTACTTTCTCCATCTGCGCGTCCCCAGTTTCTCCCTGTGCCCGTCTATTTATGCACGATCACCCTTTCATTGTATAGATGTTCCCCTCGCCGTTTGCGCGTCCAAAGTTTCTCTTTTGTTTTGCCTCCCTGTGCCCGTCCATTTGTGGCGCTGCTTTCAAAAAAATGTTTACGAGTCGATCTCTTTGCGCCATTATAAGACAGTGCACGATCATCCTTTCATTGTATAGATGTTCCTCTCGCCGTCTGCGCGTCCACAGTTTCTCTTTTGTTTTGCCTCCCTGTGCTCGTCCATTTGTGGCGCTGCTTATAAAAAAATGTTTACGAGTCGATCTCTTTGCGCCATTATAAGACGGAAATACTTCGGTAACCTTCAAAGCTTGTTCTGATCAAGTTTAAATTATAAATCCATGTTTAAGTTATTTTAAACCCTTTTATCTTCATTTGCAGTTTCTCTGTAAAAGTAACTATGCGTATTTATTTTTATTAGAAAGACTGGAGAAATTGTCAGAATTAAACACTTTTCGTGTCGGTAAAACGACGTAATCCTCGACATTTTTTATCAGATTAGAGGTACCGTTGTAAATCTGACATTGTCATCTTGGGATGGAGACTAGTCACTTGAAATTAAGCTTACAGTCCCTTTAAAGTTTTCTATTTAATAGAATACCACGGTGGATCCTGTATTGATGTTGCAATAACTCAGGGATCAGCAACATATTCGTAAGTTTTTTTAGTCAACAATTTTTTTTGCGTTGAAAAAATAAATGGAACTTTTAACATAAAAAGTATAGTTTTTATTACTGCTGAAATGATGTATTTTAAGTTTCACGTTTGAAAATTTATTTTTGATTTTCAAATATAATTTAAGGGTGGAATTGCGTCAATTTCCGTCGATTCTTTGTTTTACTATATAAGGACGACATTTCCATACGTTTCTTGTTTATTTGTTTTAAGGACGACATTTCCATACGTTTCTTGTTTAGAAAAATTATACTTGATTTGTTTTTAAACGCATTAAATAACAACAAAGCAATGTTTAAAATTAATCATATCGTATTATTTTTTAAGAAAATTTAATATATAATATATTTGAGAAAAAAGGTCTTAAAAAATATTTTCTTGTCAAAATGTCGTCTTGAAAATATGAATAAAATCAAAAATTTCTAGAATTTTAGTTTTTATTCCAAAGTTTGTTGGTTCTCACTGTTAAATTATAGTATTCCTGTTTATAAAATAAAAACACTTCAGAAAATCGACCGTTCTTTGATTTACAACGGGACCCATAAAACTGTGGAAAAGGAAGACGACTATATTCCAAAAAACATTAAACACAGCAATTGTGCAGTGCACATGTGTACATACATTTAATTATGCTGCACTGCACTAGGCGAGGATGGGATATAACAATGTACATAGTGTACACAAACCGATATTAAGAAAATATTATTTAATTGAACTGCACTAGGCGAGGATGGGATATAACAATGACTCAAATAGTTTGTCCCAGCACCCATGCTCCTCCTACAGGGTGTACACAGGTAAAACATATTTTTAATCTTACTAGTGTCAGAAAAACAAATTTGTCCAGTTACATACAGGGTGTCCCACGAAACATGACAGTTGGTGAACAGTTTTGAATGTTTTCTTTCATGTATTATATTGGATATTAAAGACTTTTTGCAGTTTATTTCGTTAAAAAGATCTTTTGTCAAACTTTGAAATCAATTTTACAATAATATAATTGTCATTTTCATCATTCTCTTTAATATCAAACAACTTAGATAATTATGGAAGAAGACATTTAAAACTATTCACCAACTGTCATGTTTTGTGGGACGCCCTGTATTGTATGTAACTGGGTAAATTTTTCTTTTCTGACACTTGTACGTAATATAACAGAACAAAAAGACCCATGAGAAGACAAACTCTACAGTTTTCTGATTCTCACTGTAACCTATTAATTAGTATTTTACCGGAACATCTGGAACTATTGAAAGCTTTAACTTTGCTCTGAAAACACATCTTTCTAATCTGAATTACAAGGTAATTATACTAATTTCTTTTATTAAAGGGACTATTTTTAATATCTGATCCTCCATCTGGGATGCAGAGACACTGAAGTAAATAATCAGAATTTTACGCTTTTTAAACAATTCGACAATATCTTTTTTATTGCTAATCAGAAAGATATCTTTAAATTGGCTACCGTTGGCAACTGGAAATCCCACTCTGTAAATGGAATGTCACATGCAATTAATTCATTTACTTAAAGAGAGGCAAAATCAAACTTTAACTTTTATTAACCATTTGAATCTGATTTTTTATTTATTTTCAAGAAAGAGTGTCTATGCCGACTTGGATTATTTAAGTGTAGAAAATTTTAACATTTTTAAGTATATCTCATTAATAGAAGTTATTTTTCCGACGTTTTAACTTTACATTTTTATTACAAAAATAGTCACATTAAAACCATAAATTTTCTTTCTTTCTGAAAACAATATATTAGTCCCTGCAGGCAAGGCAAGCTCAATTTGGAAAGCAAAATATCAAGATGACCTCAAAATATGCCTAATTTTTTTGCGTTGACAAAAGTGATAATTGTCGCCCTCTAGCTTTATTTTTGTCATTAAATCAAATCATATCATTTATTTCCGCAGAAAATCTAAACATAATTTAAATTGTAATAAAAACAAGTATATAAAATAATAATTTCCACAGCCGAGGATGTTGTATAATTTGTAAAGATTTTACTTAACAATGTTCAAAAATGTTAAAGATGATCAATTACAAATTTCTTGGAGGCATTTCAAGACAATCATTCTACAGTTTATGTTTGTCACTGTATGTACATACATTGTACATGTGTATAGATCTGTGTACGACGAGAGAGGTTGTACTGTACAATAACCTGGACTGCTCCAACCTTCAGCTGGTCTGGGAAGACAGGAGTTCTTTCTCCCGCTCTGCTTGTGGGAGATGCAGTGAGTCAAAGATTAGTTAACAATAACAGATAGAACACTGATGTCACTTTTTCTCCAGAGAGAGAGCCTGTTCTACCCATAGATAAAGATAGATTGCGCATAAGACGACATTTTTCATCTTGAAAGATATAAATGTACTAAAGGCGGGCTTTAATTAAAAAAATAACGATAAACAGAAACTTTACGGGAATTGCATTTTTCTGTTTCACACTCTGAACGCATTTGAAACTAATTTTTCGCAAATTTTTTCGGGGCCTTGAAAAACACCAAATTCTCGAAAGAAAAATTATGATTAAATATTGTAAAAACAACCTGACAATGAGTTAAATTAATGTCGAATTAATGCAGACTTTTGTTTGACTTTTTGGCATTACAATAATTGCAGAAAAATAGCGAAAAACTTTATCCGTTGCTGGCTTTTCTGAACAGATTCAAAATTTATATTGTTGCGTGCTATCACAACAAAACATAGTTTTGGTAGAACAACAAATCTGTTGTATAATGGATATCAGAAGAATAGTAAAAATGTTGCGCATTATTCCGCAAAATCTTACCGCAATGTATAGCAATAGTTGTGCACATTTTCTCAAAGGCTAGTTTTTTTTATAATTAGCGCATACAAATATTTTGTATTACGTTGTTACTTAGATTAATGTTATACGAAGTTCAGCCAAACTTTGCTGAAATTGAATAAAAAGATTTTGTGCATGGAAACCCTAGGCAACCCCCCCCCCCCCTTAAGAAAGGGGAAAGGCCGCGGGCCCCCCCCCCCCCGCCATAAACCTTCTGTTGCCATGGTCCTGAATCAAGTATGAAAACACATTAATTTCTCACACAACTCATATCCTTGTATTGTTACCAGTTCCTACAATGGAACCATTAGTTGAAATTCTTCAGGTTCACGCTCTACACTTTTTACTTATGATAAGTTTCACAGAATAATAACATACACAAATCCTTCCATTGTTTTCAGCTAATTTGAGAATAAAACTGAATAACGTGACATGTAATTAAATATTTTATGTTCCTTCTCAAGTAAAGCCATAATATATCTAACTCTTAATTAAGGGTGATCAATATTGGAATTAGGCTAACCGCCCACTGGGGCTGGGGTTGCTGCGCTTTCGCTGAAACAAAATATTGCAATAAAAAATTTTAAAATCGTCCATACGGTTGTGAATAGACGATTTAATTTAAGAGGAATCCCCGTCAGGCCCCCCAAAAATAATATTTTGAAAATTTCATGATTTATATCATTTTCTTTGAAATTGTATGCTGAATTCAACTCTGAAAAGCGCCAAATATAGCCAAAAAAAACTAACCAAAATTTTTTAAAGAAATTTTTAATGAGTTTTCTCGCTCTAACTCATTCAATTTTAATTTTTTTTAAAAGGGCATTTCTTATTTGAATTCAGCATAAAACTGCCAAGAAAATGATGTTAATCAAGAAAATACTTTTTTTGGGGCCTTACGGTGATTTCTTCGATATTAAATCGTCAATTTGCAACCGTATGGACGATTTTGAAATTGTTTTTATTACAATATTTTTGTTAAGTGAAAACGCATGTTGGGCGGTTAGCTGATTTCTATAAAAAAGGTAAAAAATCAATCACTTTGTACTCTTGATGCCACAGTTTTTAAAGGGACTGTCGACGTATTTTCTTGTGATTCTTGAATAAATTATATACATACCCGATTCACAACGGTACTTATCAATAATTTGTTTTGATAACATGTTTTTGAGATATCCTAGTTTTTTTATTGCGGATTCACTATTCTTCTATCGTGACTTGCGGAATTATGGAATTACAGAGACAAAGAAGGAAATTCATGGTTTTGCGAAATTTATAGATTCTAAAAATTTAGCCGTAAAGTTTTCCAAAAAAGTTTCATTTGTCATGTTTGGACATCAAACATTGTACTTAGAGCAGGTGGGGGGGGGGGGGGTTACCCAACAAACTGGAGGGGGAAGAGGTGGGGAAGTATAAATATTAAACTGGAGCATCTCCATTGATTTATTACTGGGAGCCCACCCACCAGAGACATCTATTAATGGGTTTTGAAAAGAGATTACATCTCTCATTATCTTCAAGGACACTCTACATTCTACAAATTCAGATAAGAATACTAATATTACTAAACCATAATATTTATAATGCACAGTGTACACTTTAAATGTTACAATTAAAGGAATCGACTGTAGGAGCAATTTTAGGTACCCCCCACCCCTGCAAAGATGGCAATGTCCAATTTACAACGGGAGCGTTGAATGCTGAAAGCCTTTGTCTGATCAAGTATGAATTAGATATACATGTTTTGTTTCTTAAACCTAGGGACAATCTTTTCCATATTATTGATCAGATAAAGGTTTCAAAGGTACGTTGTGAATTTTGTCAATTCAAAACTTTCAATTTGAAAGTTTTCGAGTGAGAACATGCAAATAAAAAAAAAATGAAACTTCCAATTAGGCGTAGTTGAGAGTGTTAAAACAGTCTGTATTATACATGTTTAAATCTTCATACAATTCGTGCAGTGTCACGTTAAAATAACGTTAATTCGTGCAGTGTCATGTCAAACTAAAGTTAATTCGTACAGTGTCACGTCAAATAACGTTATTCGTGCAGTGTCATGTCAAACTAAAGTTAATTCGTGTAGTGTCATGTCAAACTAACGTTAATTCGTGCAGTGTCACGTTAAACTAAAGTTAGTTCGTGCAGTGTCACGTCAAACTAAAGTTAGTTCGTGCAGTGTCACGTCAAACTAAAGTTAGAACGTGCAGTGTCACGTCAAACTAAAGTTAATTCGTGCAGTGTCACGTCAAACTAACGTTAATTCGTGCAGTGTCACGTCAAACTAAAGTTAATTCGTGCAGTGTCACGTCAAATAACGTTAATTCGTGCAGTGTCACGTCAAACTAAAGTTAATTCGTGCAGTGTCACGTCAAACTAAAGTTAATTTTACCTTTTCTATCTGTCTATTTTAGTGTGGTGTGAAAGTACAAATAATTTTTAAGCAAATGAATTCTGTATTTTTGCTTTTATGTGATTCTGAAGTTGTTGGTCTAAATGGTAACAGTGCACTCCATGCCAATAAACAGTAATTTTTTTGAACGAACAACATTTTTTGAACGAACCACATTTTTTGAACGAACCACATTTTTTGTGGAAAGGGGTGTCGTCCGGAAAAAAACTGACTACGGAGGAACGTGTACTGGATCGTTCGAGAAATGAAAAAATTATCTGTTTTATCATGAAAGACTATAGTTTTTTTTTTACAGAACTAACAAAGTTTCCACAAGATTTAGAAAAAAAACAATCGTGTTTTACTGAATGAACGATTTTTTCGAACAAGTTTTTGAAAAAGCTATTGTTTTTTACTAAACAAACCATTTTTTGAATGAACGATTTTACTGAACGATTGTTCAGTGAGAAAACGAACGAAATAGATGAAAATTTACGATAATTTTGAGAACGAACAAAATCAATTTTTTAGACAATTGAAAATAAACGAAGAAAATGGATCGTTCACGAACCATGAACAAACGAGATGAAAAAGTCGAACGTGGTAACTTATATTACAGAGCTAATTTAAAGTCGGATCTTAAAGATCTGATCTATTTAGAAATCTAATTAGATCAAATCTTGATTATAATCTCTTTGTTAACTCCACCCTTCCTTATTCCTGATACTTGGTGAAGAAAACTTTTAAAAAAGCAGAAAAGAAATAAAGTTTAAATTGAGTCAAAGATTTTATCAAAGTAGGTTTATATTTGACTTGCTGAAGTACCCGGCCAAGAAAATTTCCTTATGATTATACACGCTTTGCAGACGGTACTCCATTTGAATATTATCTGATGTACACTTACCGCGTATACAATAACCTATTCCTAATATTTCTTATACAAATGGAGTACCGTCTGCAAAGCATGTATAATTAGATGGCAGGGCGGGCCGCGTCAGTTGTATTTCCCTTCTATTCCATACTCCTTGGAATTTCCCTAGAAGGAACTGGTTCATTTGGCGTACCGTTCTGTTTTGCCTGGTATAATCTGTATGCGTACTGTACAGGTCACTGTAGCTGGTTAGATGTCGGGCCGGTTCGTGAAATAAAGAGGAATTAACAATTTAAAAAACAAATTGACAAAAATCTATTTTGAAAAAAATAGAATTATTTTGGGCAATACAGTAGGAACCTTCAGGAATTCCTGCAACAAATTTGGCCAGCTATAATAAAATATAAGCGAAAAGCTTTATTAAATAGACTGATATAAGTAAGTTGACTGATTGTCTCCGAATACTAGAGCTGAATAAAGATGATAATGTTCAATGCACAAAACCAAATATCGTCTTCAATCAAGTTCTCCGAACTACCTCGCTAGTCAGCTGAGAGGTAGTTCTTCATCTGCTCCGCATACAAATACACAACAGTCAACCAGAATGATTGCTCATGATGATCATTGATCGCCAAGCATGCTCTCAATGTCTGGAATGATCTCTTCAACTTCGACACCAGGAGCGTAACGTTTAAACGGATGGCCGTTAGAGTCGAAAAGAATCTTCTCAAAATTCCACCTGTAAATATTTTTATAATAATTACAATACTTATAAAAAAATAAAAATAAATAGTTTTATCATTACCTCCATTCTTTAATTGGACTAATGAGAATACAAAAATATATCAAATTAATATCAAACACCTTTTTCTGCAACAATTTACAACTAAGCAAGTTAAGTAAGAAAATTGTAATAAATCTTTTTCCGGCTAAAAGGTTTTGTATTGAACAAAACATTGGTCTCATTTTTGTCATAGAGCTGAAAGGTCATTTTACAACAACAAAAACATTAAATATATATCATTCATAGAAAGAAAGACATTTTTTGCTAAAAAGCTATCATTATTGACTTAGGTCACTTACAAGTGGGAAATATAAATATGAAAACGTCACTTCCAAGTGGAATTGATCAAAGTTAGCTTACTTACAAATGAATATGTTTGCTTTATGTTTGCAGATTATAAAGCTCAATTGCAAAAAAAGAAATAAGGGCTAATTTTACAGGGCTATCCATTAAGGATGAGACTTTAATAACGACCTAAAACTCTTTAAAAACGCAACAAAAAGGTTTAATCTGCTCATCTGCTTTTAAAAATATGTTAAATGGTTTGACAAAGAGAGAAATACGATCAAACGGTGATTTTTGTGAACGAACTTTGTAAATAATATGAAGGATGAATATACACCCCGTTTTTCCTAAGTTTGCTCATTACTACTTTATAAGGTTATTCATAGAATCCCACCAAGCTTGGTGACCGACAGCGTCCCTGGGTTTCCCTGAATTAGGGATGGCATGGGTTTAAAGAACTGCATTGGAAAGATCAGGAGAGGAGACTAGGCGTGTTAGTCGAGTATGAGCTATTGCGAGTGGAGGAGGAGATGATCGTAGTGTGATGCTGTGGACAGTAATATATTAATCTAACCGTTTGCTATTCATTTTATTCCTTTTTATTCAATGAAGTACGTAATCGCTTTGTGTTCATTGCCATATATTTTAGTATCGAAGAGAATTGGTAAAATGTAGATTTAATAAAATATTGCTTTCATTTTAACTTTACATTAGAGCTGCAGGTAACCTTCACAAAACTTTGTATAATTTCTGTACAATCATCTTATTCTTTGTGGCTAACCCTGTAATATACTTCTCAGTCCTTTCATTAAAATTCATTTTAAACTCATTAAATTAAAACCTGATATCGTTGGCATCAACAGGATCATACAGTAAATAGGTTTTATCGCGGAATACACTTTCTGGCGAATCACAAAGGCCCTGGAACAAATTTGTTAGAAGATATAAAAATAAAAGAAATTTTATTTTTAAAAAGAGGTACCAGGGCCCATTGATAAAGAGGAATCCTGTTGATTCCATTAACCTCAGAGAGCGCTGTGAGCTGGAAATTAGGAACAAAACTGTTTCCAGGTTTTACGTGAAACAGACCATTCATCAGCTCCTCGGCAACTCCAGAAGGTTCTTTCTAGATATTTCATCAATTTAAAAATCTGGTGAATACAGTGATCTACAAAATAATGTAGCGTACGAAATGACTTTAAGACTTTAGATATTGTGTTTAATGCACATGACTTTTTGCTCTTGATCGGTTTTATTTCATGATGCCATCAGAACTATTTAAATGTTATCTAGTTTACGTTTGAACATTTTATCTTTTATTTGAGTAAAAATATGGAAGATAATGTGGTTTTCTGCATTATACAACTTGAAATGTGACCCCTTTTTGGTCTGTGCAGCATGAATAGCAAGTCACTTTTATTGAGCAACAACAATAGAAATAAATAAGTTTTCAAATAGAAAAATAAGAATGCCTGGTTCCTCTTTGACCAGACAAATATGCAAGATTGAAGTGTTGTAAATCAGACATGCCGCTTGTTCAACTTGTTAACTTCAAATCACACATACACAGTCCCTTACAACTCTAGCGACGTTTACATTTGAGAAAAAAAATATTTCTTTTATTTTCCAAAATTAGCCGAATAAGATGGACGATGCACGAACATGATGGACAATGCACGAACATAATGGACGATGCACGAACATAATGGACGATGCACGAACATGATGGACAATGCACGAACATAATGGACGATGCACGAACATAATGGACGATGCACGAACATGATGGACAATGCACGAACATAATGGACGATGCACGAACATGATGGACAATGCACGAACATAATGGACGATGCATGAACATAATGGACGATGCACGAACATGACGGACAATGCACGAACATAATGTACGATGCACGAACACCAAGATGAACAGAAATGTCCAAAGGAATTGAGTCTTTGCAACAAACTCTGATTTTCTAATCCATATATCTGTGCAATCAATTTTCATAGACCTTAGCTATTTCAAACTATGATTTCTGTTAGATCAAATAATCTAATTTTTAAATATCAAATATTTCCACCATCCATGGATTAGAAAATAGTGTTTGTGGTAAAAACTCAATTCCTTTGCAGCTGATATAATCTAATTTATAGTATTTTGTAAAAGTTAAATTAAAAAAATTAATTTGTTAAAAAAACTTACATTCCAGAATTGGTTGCAGGGAACTCCTATGATATCAACTTGGCCATTGAAGGACTCTACAAGTGCATTAAAGTCCAGGTATTGGCTGGTGAAACCTCAGTAGGTCGCTACATTCACCAGAAGAACAGCCTACAATTAGTGTTGTTTAACAATTAGTCTCGTTTAACGTTTTAGATTCAATAAAACTTTCGAGATTTCAAAGTTTTATAATTTTAAAGTTTGCTTTTAATAATCTTTGCAGCATCTTTATCCTAAAAAAAAGAAAATTAGAAAAACGATTTAAAAATTATCGTTATAATACGTTCGTTTTGCATCGTTTTTGGGTCGTTTTTTGCATATATCTTCCGCCATGGTCAAATTTTTATCAAAGGTTTATACCATCAGGTTTCAAAGACGTGGATATTAGAAAATTTGAGTTCGTGGCAAAAACGCAGTGGCTTTACAAATACGTTTTAATTTCTATCCCATAGACAATCCCTTTAACTTTACCTTTCCCTGGTATGCAGATAGAGATATATTCTGATTTCCATCCAGGGAGGGTAGGATAAAATCATACAAACTAGTCGTCTCATCATTTCTACAGGTCGAGACCTGCAAACCTAAACACGGTGTTCAGAAATACTGAAAGCAATAATATTGTAACCACCCCCCCTCCTTCCTCTCCCTTGGTCTGTAAGAGGTAACCAGCTCAGCCAGCAGTATAAAAGGAAATAGTGAACCAGGATTATTTACTCAGTTGATAACGAAGTCCGAGGGAGAGGTTATCAACATTGTTGGGCGGAGACTGGAGAGTCACTTCAAATAACGCCTTTTAGCAAATCAAAATTCTCTGTCAAAATTAAAGATGAAATAAAAAAGCTTATCTCATGGCTAAAGAATACCCGTGGCTGGAGCCAGAAGTAAAGCTAGAAATAAATACTAATGATATCCGTAGCTAGAACCGGAAGTAAATCTAGAAATAACAACTAATGATGCCAATGGCTAAAGCCGGAATTAAACTATAAAGAAATACTAATAAAACCAGTGGCTAGAGCCGGAAGTAAATCTAGAAATAAAAACTAATAAAACCATTGGCTAGAACCGGAAGTAAAGCTATAAATAGGTAGTAATGATACCCGTGGTTAGAGCCCGAAGTAAAGCTGTAAATAAATACTAATGAATGATACCTGTGGTTAAAGGCGGAAGTAAAGCTAGAAATAAATACTAATAATACCTGATGTGGATAAAGCCGGAAGTAAAGCTAGAAATAAATACTAATAATACCTCTTGCTGAAGCCGGAAGTAAAGCTAAAAATAAATACTAATGATACCTGTGGCTAAAGCCGGAAGTAAAGCTAGAAATAAATACTAATGATACCTGTGGCTAAAGCCGGAAGTAAAACTAGAAATAAATACTAATAATACCTGTGGCTAAAGCCGGAAGTAAAGCTAGAAATAAATACTTATGATACCCGTGGCTAGAACCGGAAGTAAAGCTAGAAATAAATACTAATGATACCTGTGGCGAAAGCCGGAAGTAAAGCTAAAAATGTTGCCGAAGGCTTCATCCTTGCTACTCTGAAGTAAGTTAATATACCTGGGGATTAAGTAGGTAAGATAACAGTAAACAATAAGCAACTTGGTAAACAAAGATAATAAATTGCGCAGACATTTTTTTCATAAAATTTTATTTGTTTGACCTTTCATTTAAAAAGTGTCATCACCGTATTCAAAACAATATTTTTCTCTCTTCTATTTGATATCATACAACCGTTGCATTCTCAGCAAGTTAATTGCAGATTTCTATATCCAAAGAATCTACATATATAAAGTTGTAATCTCTGTTTGTCTGTTTGTTTGTTTGTATTTACGATCAAAACTCATGAACTCCTTGACCGATTTGCATCAAATTTTGATTCTGAGTTAAGTGGGTCGACTTTTATATGGAAAAATACCTAAATCGTAATTTACAACCGGCCATGCGCGGGTAAACAGAGGGAGTAACTATGAATACCCTGAGCAACGCTGGTTTTCAAGCTAGTGGGTAAAAAAAATTGCCAAACTTTGTAATACCCAAATAAGGATTAAAAGAGTACTATGTGAATTCATGATGGCACTCTTTATATTCAAGATTACTTGAACGATACCTTAGATTATTATTTTTATATAAATTGATTTTTAAATTAAAGACATTTCAGCGCGTTAAATTAGTTATTTTTATGCAAGCTTAATTTCGAGTGACCCTCAATATATCTTAAGAGTAGCATGTACTATTCACAGTGGTACCTTTTAAATTCCCTCCTTGTCTCTGCAGCAGGAATCCGTTAGCTATTTTATCAGAGAATACACAGTTGAAAATAATCAATTGAATTTGATGCTTGATGAGACAAGGTTGCATGCCCGATTCCCTGCGGGAGGGGAGGAAGNTTTCCAAATCTTGAAGATAAAACTATTTTTGAAAAATCTGGCCACGTTATGGCATAAAATATGGATAGACTAAAGTATTGCAATGATTATATCGTGTTTGAATCTTTAGAGACATGAGAATAATGTCAAACTTTATTTGGGTAAAACTTAAAATTCTTTTGCCTCCGTAATAGCAAAATATTTGGCATACCTATGCCTATCATTTTCCCAATGGACCCACCCGGAAAAAATCTATGGTTTTCACTATAATTAAGAAAAAAATTTAAAGTTCTATAATCTTGGAATTATTTGCGGCATCCTACACCAAAAATATCTGAAAATGCGCATAAAAAAGGTTAACATTTTTAAGGACATAGAACTCGAAAACTTTAATTCAATTGAAACTATTTTTTTCGATTTACTAAAATTCAATGCTTCATTTGTGCCCTAACGTGGCCCAATTCTTAAAAAATTGTTTTATCTTAGAGGACTAGACACTTTTAACAAAACAATATTGGAAGGACGAGGATTTAGAGGTGGCTCGGACGCCTCCCTACGGTACCCTTGACAACTTAGTCTGATAAATAATGAAATGGATTTATGTTTCTCTTAGAAAATTTACTATTTCTAATTGAGGTTTCTCTAGTACAGTGGGAAAACGGAAGCCATGATACTGAAAAACGCACAAACATTTGGTTTATTCCTAATACCTTCAAATTTTTGGGTTTATGATGTTTAGTATAATTTAGGAATATGTTTGCTAATGCATTCGAATAATTTGTAATTAAACCTCTTTTTAAAAAAATCTTAACAAACAAACAAATCGTTGTAAAATATGGATGATAAATAAAAGTTATGATTTATTTGCGTGATTAAATGATATTTTTTTTGTAAAATAAATTTTTTTTGATAGTTTTATTTAACAATCTCCTAAAAGATTTTAACAAATCCCCTAAAAGATTTTTAAAAATCACCAAATCAGCATCCTGTCTGTAGATTGTATTATATGATGAATCATAATGTTGATACAATAATTCAAATCATGTTTTGAAGATTTCTTTTCTTAATTTGAATATTATGTGGCATGCTCATCGCAGTTTCAGAAAATAATAGCTATAAGAAATAAGAAAAATCGGAGCTTCAAATGGAAATTTTAACGTTAAACCCCATACCCACGTCAAATTAAAGTACAATTTTTATTAGGTTGAAATCTTTTGCAAAAGAGCAATGATGGTTTAAATTTCTCCCATTATGCCTCCAAATAAATTCGGTATTCTCATACTGGGGCTACGAGTTCACAAAGTTATACCAGCATTGTCGCATAACTTTGACCTTCTCCGGCCTTCTGTCTAGTGCATGAGTGTGTGGAGCATTCTACAAAGTATAAATTTTATCACTGAATACAATCTTAAATTTTTGTTTATCATTATTTATTAAATCTAGAAAAATATTGATTATAAATGCACATGCAGAAGCAAGTCTTAGAGAAGCAGAGTTCAATGCACAGTCCTCCTCTCCTCTTTAACTCATCAGAACCATCTCGCCATAGAGCTTAGAGACAGTTCTTCATATTGCCAGCAGATGCATCATTCAAAACTCATCCTTAGATCTATAATAAAATGTTTGATGACATTAATATTCCTAATTTTATTTGGATGGTTTATACATTCCAAAGATTGTAATTTCTTCTGGATACATTTAGGGCTCCATCTTTCAGTCCAAGCGTGTCTCAGACTTAGTCTGTGATCTATCTGACAGATGCTCCCATTCTCCATCAATTACGAAAACCAATTTGCTGAAGTTATAACAATCTATAGGGAATTGAAAGGCTCACGTACAAAAGGTAGAATTACAAAAGGTAGAATGACAAAAGGTAGAATGACAAAAGGTAGAACAATCAAAAGGTAGAACGATCAAAAGGTAGAATAAACAAAAGGTAGAACGTTCAAAAGGTAGAATTACAAAAGATAGAACGTTCAAAAGGTAGAATTTTTTTTTATTTTTGAGAAGGAAGAAAATTTTCTAGTTTTTACAAGAAAATCCGCGAATTTTTTTTTTAAAAATCACAAAACTGCATTTCTCGGTTGAATTCAGCATGGAGAGGTTGGACAACTATGGGGTGAATCAAAAGAAGAAAAGAACATCGTTGACGACCAGAAATATGAATATAATTACGAAAATTAAGAATGGAACAGAGTTCAGCCAGTGGTGCAAACAGCACTGAGAACGCTCGCAAACAAAAACAGAGAGATATACGTACTAGGATTAAAAACATGACTGAAATGTATAATAATATTCCTGCACCAGACTATATGAAACAACTTGCCACAATTATTGGCATGGATTAAAATCATGTACATTTGTAAAATAAAAATTTTTCCTAACAAATAAGAAACGTTATTTTCTACCTTTTGTACGTTCTACCTTTTGTAATTCTACCTTTTGAACATTCTACCTTTTGTTTGTTCTACCTTTTGATCGTTCTACCTTTTGTCGTTCTACCTTATGATCGTTCTACCTTTTGTCATTCTACCTTTTGTAATTCTACCTTTTGTACTGGAGCCGGATTGAAATTTCTACTGAAAGGGACTGTAAGCGTAATATTAAGTGGCCTTCCATGCAAAGTTATATGCAAAGTTATGCCTGATGTACCCTTTGATCAATAATCTAGAAGATTTTGTCTTTTTTAGAGATTTCACAATTGAAAATAATCAGTTTTTGAAATAATAAACATTAATATCTGATTCATACAATTAATCAGACAACACTTTTAATGGTGAATTGGCCATTGCCATCTTAAATGGAGGGTCATTTGAAATTACGCTTACAGTCATTTTACTTAACCAACAGCTACTAACATTTCATAAAGTATCTCATTGTTTACAGTACACTTGTATATCTTTAAAATCGTGGTGTAAACAAAGGTTTTCACTTTTTTCAGAATTCATCAGCTTTACAATATGATTTTTTTAAACCGTCTATTTTGCAGCAAAAGTTGGATGACTGCCAAATAAAAAGCAAATTTTTGTTGAATAAGCGATTTTTTGTTAAAAAAAGGCAATTTTTCTTATTTCGTGATTTATAGCATCCAGGTACTTATTGAACCACCCTAGCAGCAGTATTGTTCATCTGAGGAGATAATTATTAAAAAAAAAAATTTTACCCTGTTTAAAAAATCCAGTTTGCCTTCTCTCCAAGAAGTTCCTCTATGTCTGGGATAATCTCCACAACCTCAGTTGACGGGGTGTAACGTTTCACAGGGTTTCCATTCTTGTCAAACAAAATCTTCTCGAAGTTCCATCTAAACTTTTACAATTTAAGAGACTGTTCCTTTAATTACAGTAACTAGTGATGTGCAATAGCTTTGGTATTTTAAAAACAACCATTTTTGACTTTCTATAAAATTCTAAACATCGGCTTTCCTTACACTTTGTACCTAGAACAAAAATACGAGGCAAAAACAAACAAAAAATTAAAAAATTAACAGAATTATAGTTGGTTTCGTTTTTTTCTTTCTATTTTATCACAGGGACAAATTATTTTCATCTATATATAAATTTGGCTTGTCTGTTTGTATCCAATAAACGTCAAAACGGCTGAACCGATCGGGCCCAAATTTTTTGTGGGACATCTAGGGACCCCAGGGAAGGTTTATGAATGATTGAAATCTAAAAAAAATTGTGTTTTAAAGGTTTTTAATTTTGTAAAAAAAAATTAAATTTTTGAAAATCCGCGAATTTTTTTTTAAAAATCCGCAAACTTTTTTCATCTTTGTTTTGAAATGTAAACAATTCGAACATGTTCCTAATTTAAATAGAAGATGTGCGCGAAGCGCCCTAAAAGCCTAGAAAGAAGGGCGCGAAGCGCCTTGAACTTCTAGTACTTTAATAAAAGCAGAATTTTCTGAAATGATAGAACCTTATTTTTATAGAACAGTATTTTGGGGTGCCTTGTCTAAAATATCTAAAAAGTCTTAGAAAACCCAACCAAGTTAAAACGTACAGTTTCGAAAGAATATAAAACTATTGCTCAAGAATTCAAGAAAACGTTTCTTTAATCACAATTTTATCTTATTTTCAAATATAAATTACCTGATATCATTGGAGTTGAGAGGACCGTAGAGAAGATAGGATTTATCACTAAATGCCATATCTGGAGTATCACACAGACCCTGAAATCAGAGTCCAAATTTATGAATTCCAGGTTTAATCTGCAACGCGGAATATTTGAAATTCTTGAGAGAGCATAACAAATTTTCAAAATAAAATCAACATAACGTTTTAGAGTTTAACGTATGGATACTATATTTATTTTTTTTCATGCTTAATAGAGATAGCTGGTTCCATTGTGGTATTTATGAAACTATGGACTAAATAGACTCAGTTATTTTATTATATTAGTTATATCCATAGCAATTGTGCAGCAGTACCCACTGAACCACATCACCCATTTCTCTTGATAATTTGGGTTTCGAGTCTTAAATCAAATTTTCAAATATTAATAAGAAATCTAAATGTTCTTTTCTTAATCCACAGTTTTATTAATCCCACTGTAAAAACATTTTGCTACAGTGGTAAGCGATTATATCAATACAATGATGACGACTTTTTAATATAAGTTTTGATTGTTAAGAAGCTTTTATCGAATTACAAGTTTACTCAAAGAGAAGCTTTTATAATTGACAGCTTCTTTTGACTTCTATGTTTATATATATCCATTCCATGCTATTTAACAGCTTGATATAAATTGAAATTGAAATCTAAAGTCGTCTTCATTGTATTGATATATACGACAAGAACATATGATATATTTACCAAAGCCCATTGATACAGAGGGATTCTATTAATCCCGTTGATCTCCGACTTCTGGAAGAGCTGAAAATTTGGCATAAAACCATTTCCAGGTCGAACATGTTCAAGAGCATTCATGATCTCCTCAGGAGTACCGGGCTCTTGCTAAACAAAGGGGTCTTTATTTAAATTTAAAAACTGGGTTTAGATATTTTGGGAACCCAGACTAACTTGGGATTGGGACCAGCTCAACTAAGAATCTCAAAACCAAGCTAAGAACATTCCCGTGGTTCTCAGATGTTCCCCAGTCAAAATTTGAGGCAAATCGGTGAAGCAAACAAACAGAGATGACAACTTTATTGTTGGGAACCCAGCGTTGCCCCAGGGTACTCAGGGTACTCAAAGTTACTCCCGCATTTTCTCTATGTCTATCAAAATCTGATTAGAACAGTATTATCTCAATGAATATTAAAATCTTATTAGAACAGTATTATCTCAATAAATATCAAAATCTGATAAGAACAGTATTATCTCATAACTATCAAAATCTTATTAAAACAGTATTTTCTCAATGAATATCAAAATCTTATTAGAACAGGATTATCTCAATGAATATTAAAATCTGATTAGAACAGTATTATCTCAATGAATATCAAAATCTTATTAAAACAGTATTATCTCAATGAATATCAAAATCTTATTAGAACAGGATTATCTCAATGAATATTAAAATATGATTAGAACAGTATTATCTCAATGAATATCAAAATCTTATTAGAACAGTATTATTTCAATGAATATCAAAATCTTATTAGAACAGTATTATCTCAATGAGTATTAAAATCTTATTAGAACAGTATTATCTCAATAAATATCAAAATCTTATTAGAACAGTATTATTTCAATGAATATCAAAATCTTATTAGAACAGTATTATTTCAATGAATATCAAAATCTTATTAGAACAGTATTATTTCAATGAATATCAAAATCTTATTAGNTGAACAGGATGCCGAACTTTATTTCATTGTTGTTGTTTTCTGTCAAACTTACATTTAGAAACTGAGTACATGGAATACCAATAACATCAACTAGGCCGTTGAAGGACTCTTTTAGTGCATTAAAGTCCGGATACTGCCTAGCCATACCTCAGTAGGTCGCTACATTTACCATCAGAACAGCCTAGCAAATCATTTATAAATAGTTTAATTTCATGTGACTCTACATTTAAAGAGTTGATTATTCTGATCAGGAATGCCTTAGCCAAAATATGATTGAAAGATGTACGAATTCAAGAAGAAAATGAAGAACAAGAAATATAGAAATCTCAAAATATTTTCATCTGATATCAAATAAATATTTAAATATATCGTAAAATTTAATTAAAATAAATTATTAAAGTTAAAAATTCATAAAAGTTTATAATTTACCGTGTAAAAAAAATCTTGATAAAAGTTTTTTATTAGATTTTACCTTCCCCTGATATGTAGATAGGGATATATTCTGGGTTCCATCTAATGAAGTCAGGGTGAAATCATGTAGAGTAGTATCATCATTTCTACAGGTTGTATACCCTACACATGGTCAGTATTACTTACGAGCGCTATAGTTTCAGTAGAAGTAAATGTTTCTATTGGCTGATAGCGCCGATTGAAGGATTCATAACTTTAATTGGATAATGATATAGATAGAAAGATAGATGTTACCACCATGCAATTTCTATTAGTTCAGAATAGACAAACACACGACTGAACCCTGATTGGATCAGGCGCTAATGGACTCGGCATACAGGAGTGCTTGGTCACAAATTCTTACCAGTAACTCATGTTGTGCCCTCAAAGAATGAGTCTGTATGAACTTTTAAAATGTTTTCTTCAGTTCATTGAATGAAAGACTTCCTGAGGGCCAGAATAATCCAAAGAAATTGAGTCTTTGCCACAAACTCTGATTTTCTAATCCCAATCTCTTTGCAACTATAAATTCTGTTAGATCAAACAACTTAAGCCTGAAATATCAAAGGTTTACACCATCAGATCGCAAAAGTATAGAGATAAGAAAATTTGAGTTCGTAAGGTCTGGAAGTACAAAACCTAATACAAGGGCTGGAAGTATAAAATGTAAAAATGTTTAAAAAACCTGATACGAGGGCTGGAAGTACAAAATGTAAAAATGTTTGAAAATCTGATACAAGGGCTGGAAGTACAAAATGTAAAAATGTTTGAAAACCTGAAACAAGGGCTGGAAGTACAAAATGTAAAAATGTTTGAAAACCTAATACAAGGGCTGGAAGTACAAAATGTAAAAATGTTTGAAAACCTGATACAAGGGCTGGAAGTACAAAATGTAAAAATGTTTAAAAACCTGATACAAGGGGTGGAAGTACAAAATGTAAAAATGTTTGAAAAACCTGATACAAGGGCTGGAAGTATAAAATGTAAAAATGTTTTAAAAACCTGATACAAGGGCAGGACGTACAAAATGTAAAAATGTTTGAAAAACCTGATACAAGGGCAGGAAGTACAAAATGTAAAAATGTTTGAAAAACCTGATACAAGGGCTGAAAGTATAAAATGTAAAAATGTTTGAAAAACCTGATACAAGGGCTGGAAGTATAAAATGTAAAAATGTTTGAAAAACCTGATACAATTGCTAAAAGTATAAAATGTAAAAATGTTTGAAAAACCAGATACAAGGGCTGGAAGTACAAAATGTAAAAATGTTTGAAAAACCTGATACAAGGGCTGGAAGTATAAAATGTAAAAGTGTTTGAAAAACCTGATACAAGGGCTGAAAGTATAAAATGTAAAAATGTTTGAAAAACATGATACAAGGGCTGAAAGTATAAAATGTAAAAATGTTTGAAAAACCAGATACAAGGTCTGGAAGTACAAAATGTAAAAATGTTTGAAAAACCTGATAAAAGGGCTGGAAGTATAAAATGTAAAAATGTAATACGTCTACAGTCCCTTTAAATACGTCCACAGTCCCTTTAAATACGTCTACAGTCCCTTTGAATACGTCTGCAGTCCCTTTAAATACGTCTACAGTCACTTTAAATACTTCTACAGTTTTTAAATACGTCTACAGTCCCTTTAAATACGTCTACAGTCCCTTTAAATACGTCTGCAGTCCCTTTAAATACGTCTACAGTCCCTGTAAATACGTCTACAGTCCCTTTAAATAAACAGTTACAAGTGGAAATAAGATAAGCTTATTTGTAAAAAACATCTAAATTATCAATGTCTACAGATTCATGTAAACAAAAGTTGTCCAATGTCCATGCACCGCAACAAGAATATGACGTTCAGAGTTTGAAATTTAGTAAAGCAGTAAGATAACGGAGGTGTCATTTACATAACGTTGAAAATTTTCAAAACGTTGATTTTTCTTATCCTTTTTAAATATGATTTATCAACATATTTATAAACTGTTGATTAGAGAAGAAATTTATTAACAGTTTTTATTTTCTTAGTAAAGCTTAAAAAGAGTCATCGCGAAAAATGAAAGGGGGCTAGCATCGAAAAATATTCAATGGTGATCGCTTACTTACTCTTACTTACTAATCTATCTGTTGCTATAAAGAGAAAATTGTTAGCGTCCATAGTCATACAAATTCTGAAAATTGCAAGATTCGACTCGGATCGTAAAAATGAATTTAATTTCAAATAAAACATTTAAATATCCTATAATCATCGATTTTTTTCAACGCATTCATATAAAGTTGATATAATATTTCATAATATATTTTATTTGTTTTATATACGATGCACTCAATTGAAGTTTTTTTGTTCGCCAGGTGTCTCTGCCACGTGGAACCACAGAAACATCGAGAGCATCGTCGTTTAAATTGCATCTTATATAAAACAAATAAAAAATATTATGAAATATCAACTTTATACGAATTCGTCGAAAACATAATCGATGAATATAGGTTGTAATATTTAAATGATTTGTTTTGAATTAGTTTTTTTTACAATCCGAGTCGAATATTGCAACTTTCTGAATTTGTATGGACGCTTCGTTTTTTGGTATGAGTCGTTTATAACAATTTTCTCCTTGTAGACAAAACAAATAAATGTAAGATTAGTACCGATCACCATCGAATATTTTTTGACGTAAGCCTATAATTTTTCGCGAACGCCCCCTTTAAACCTTTTTATGCATAAATTTTATAAATTATTGATAAGAATTGAAAAATAAAATCAAAAGTTTTATTTTTCAAGTGATTTTCATTTGCAAAACTTTGATCTCCGTATCTCACAAATAAATAATATTTTAATAGACAATAAAATGAGATTTCATCAAAATAATCCCTACTTGCCAAAGTACGGGCCGCCATCTTTTTATACGCTGTATCTTAAAAATTAGTATATAAAACAGAACTGGGAACTTTTGAGATTGATATTCTTAACCTTGAAATACACTGTGAACACTTTTGATTTTCTGCTTAATCCTCTCTTTTGGATATTCCTGCTTAGTTCCAACTAAAAGGAGTTCTTTTTTAAATTGCTCGCAAAATTTTTTGGCTTTGGATTGGTCGTTCGGTTTCTATAAACGGCACTCATTGGTTAAAGTTTAGACACTTTCCTAAATATCAAATAAAGATTAGATTAATCTGCAGATTAACAAAAAGAGGAGATCAAAATTTGATGTCGTTATTGACAATTTACAAGAGTATCCAGCTCAGTTAAAATAGTTTCCTTCATAATAAACAAAATTAAACTAGGAAAAATACAGTTAAATACTTCCGAATATATAATATATATATTAATGCAGAATTCATCTTGGAAATCTCAAAATTATGAGAAAATCGTACATATAGAGTCCAGACTGGTTTAAACATTTTCATTCATTTTCAAGACTGGGTCAACTTTAAAGTGTCTCAACGCCTCGGCCTTTAATTTTATTTTTATTTTGTAGCCACACACATATACATTTCAGAACTTCAAAAGAGCTGTTTTTAGCTTTAGTTTTTAAGAATTAATTGGCAAAATTATCATAGTTTTTTGGTGAGATCCTTTGGATTCCTGTCATCGCGTTTCATGCTTTTACCATCTTGAGAAGGGTGTTTTTAATAGCTGCTTGAATCTCAATGGTCTTACAGCTTTCATATGCTTTGTTATGTTTGACGTCCTGAATTTTAAAAAGTCGCCTTTTTTAATGTTTATTGCACTCTGCAATTCCGTGGAACTTCAGAACCATTTTTTTAGCTAAGAATATTTATATATTCAAATACACTTCTTTCTTATACATATAATTCTTTTTTAACGAGGAAAGAAAATAATGTTTTTTATTGTTGAAGGAATAGTTCAATGTTCACCCATAGTTCACGGTGTTTCACAGTTATTTAGGTATTTTTAAAGGGGTTAAACTAAATAAAATCACTTTATTTTACGCTGGATTCTTTATATAAAAAGCTTTTTATTTGAACAATCCAAAAAAATGATAAATATTTTTAAACATTTCTGCCTTCCCCAGACAAAATTCACAACATGTTTCCTTTCCATTCAGCAGCATTTATAAAATATTTCGTTTAGATTTTGACAATGTTGATGTTATTGAGTAAATTAAAGTTGAATTGTAATATGAATCTCCTGTCATATCAATACCACAAAGTTGGCAAACCAAATTTTAGAAATGCCAGGACTCGCGAAATATTGAGATTATTTCTTTTTAATCGAAGACGATCTTTATCTCGAGTCTCTCAACCATCAAGAGCAGAGACACCCTGTATAAGCTCATTGAACTTGTTCTCTATATAAAAATTGCATGCTATTTAGATATTTATAAACTTGCAAAGTCACAGAACAATGCATGCATGCCAATAATTAGAATAACTCCTACCTTCTCAACCTCAAGTCAACAAACTCGTATCAAACATCCACAAAATGTATATTTATGTACATTGTACAGGGTGTCCTCTCTAAACATGGCGGTTAAGCGACACAATAAAGATCGTCTTTTATCTTTAAAATATTTTGCGGGATTTCTTCCCAGACCTACTTTTACAAGTATTATTCTTGAAACAATTTGATCACAAAACAGCTGTATGTCTTGTCATTTCCAATATGTGGTCGGACCTTTGTTTGCAGGGAGGGAGGGAACCCCCGGACGCCATGAGCCTCCGCTATGCAGACACGAGCCTCCCAGATTTGCTAGGCAGACCGAGCCTCCAATATACAAACCAAGTATCTGCTATGCAGACCAAACCTCCGGTATACAGAACTTGCCTCCGCTAAGCAGTAAACGAGTCTCCATGCATTATACGGCACAGCTTTCTTAAAATCTTGGTTTTGAATGTGTAATGAAAAATTTGAACATATTTTTTTTACGTAGTGGCAAAATAATTTTACTAAAGATTAGAGTTATTTAAGATTGTCATGATTAGAAACATATATGGACTCATAAAGTGGTTTATAAGATTTAAACTAAAACTTTAAACATTTCTTACGCAAAAAGGAAGATATTTGAAGTAATATTTCTGGAGTAAATTTAGTTTGTTTTGTTATAATCTTTGACTGAAACAGTACCTATTTTGAAAAATGTTAAAATTTAAATAAATAAATTATTTATGGAATTTTCTTAAGTGGACTTATCATCACTTCCTCTTAATGTTGTGGTGTAAGCTTCAAGGGGTAAAAAATAGAGATGGAAACGTTTATTAAAAAATATTTACATTTTCATAGAATCTGTTGCGTCTATAAGGAGAGAATTATTAAACACGACTTATGCTGAACAACGTAGCGACCATACAAATTCAGAAAGTTGCAACATTAAACTCGGATCGTAAAAAATGAATTTAGTTCCAAACAAATCATTTAGATATTACAACCAATAATTATTGATTATTTTTTGACGCATTCGTAAAAAGTTGATATTTCATAATATTTTTTTATTTTTTATGATCTGATAGTTACTTTTGAAAATAATTATTCCTGTTTATTGGTTGTAATATCTGAATGATTTGTTTGGAATTAAATTGACATGTTTTGTTTCGAGAATTTTTGATAATGAAGACGACATTTTCATATTTAAAGACGACATTTGAAAATCCAGCGCCAGCGAAATATTATTTAAAAAGAAAAATGGCGACTGAAAAAGCAACAGTTAAAAGCTAGCAAATTATTTACCCGTTTACGTTTTTTAGTTATAAACCGTAGATTTGAAAATGGCATATATTATACATTGTATATTTCAAAACTAGAGATACTACAGGGTTACCCAAAAATAATGAGACTAAAACGACGGTCTTAAACTCTGTGAATGTGACAATTGGAATGCCAATTTGTTTTTATTTGCTTGCCTTTATATGGGTACCCATGTACTTACTTATTTTGCTGTGTATGAAACTATCCTGTGTCCTTGTACATTTAATCTCTCGGTCTTTATTTGAATATTTACAACCGCAAAATAATAATAATTTCCCCTTTTTTACACTTTTCCCCAACTGCAAAGAAGGCCTATAAAAGGCAGTATGGGCAAATATCCTGCCTACAGGACCTAGGCACCAGGCAGTGCCTGCATGAAGTGCATGGTGCGGGGGGGGGGGTTATATTCGGGATTAGAACGTTTATCAAAACAAATTTGGTAAATTTTGATAAATGAAAAGAATTGATAAGACTTTTTTGTTTTCACTGTGTCAAAAATACTAAAAGTTTGTTGCAAAAAATGTCCTATAGTTTAAAAAAGTGGTATTACAAAATAATTTTAAATTTTCCAAAAATATAATTCCCTTCACCCCTGTTCTCGTAAAGGCAGGTGTCTGGTGTACAATTGTCAGTATATTGTGAACCACAGGTGTGCGCAGACATATCGTGCAGAGCGCTCATCTTCGTATTTAACACACAAAGTGATATGAAACAAAGCCATACTGTGTACTCTGTACAGTGCACAGTGTACATGCAATAGTTCAAATTATCAAAGTGACATATACGCAATGCAGTACAGTACACGAAAACATAAGTATTCGTACATTTTTTAGTAGATTTCACACCTGGTTGTATTTGATTCAAAACAAGGTTGTAATTAGACCAACGGGAATATAATAGTATATAGGGAGGATTAGTGAGAAATAGACCCATGGAAAGACCAAAGAAAAAGATAGGAAAATTTTAGGTCATTTTTCGCTGTTCTTTTTAAAGATGTATTTGTCGGTGAAACTCTGTAAGTTTGAATATTGTTGAATCAAAATCGATTGAATTAAAATTGAAAAAAGGATTAAAAGACGGTGTAAACCTTTGATTAAGATTGATTGCAAGGATTAGAAAATGTATAGACTCGATATAAGATTAAAATTAGATTTTTCTTTTTAATCATTCAAATCCTATTAAGGGTGTAAATAGAAACTTAAAATAAATTATTAAAAGTTCTTATTTCTAGAAATCTGATGCGATACTAAACTTTACTGGAGATGAGAAGGGGTAATTTTGCTAGATCAAAATTGCCATGCTTTAAATATCAGGTTGCGAAGATATAGGGATTAGAAAATTTGAGTTATAGGCTAGTGTTCAGGTTCTTTAAGATAATATTGATATCAACATTGTCTGTAATATATTGTCGGTAAAAAAGTTATATTTTACATCGAAATAAAAGATTTTTTTTTAAAAAGTGAATCGACCTTATGATATAAAGTGAAAATATATCATATGGTGAATACGTTTAATGGAAATGAAAAAAAATGCATAAAGTCCTATATTTCTGTGCCAAGATGTGTCTAATTTTACTTTTGTTTTGCTTCGATAGAATTATTCATATTCTAATTTTGGTTTTCTCATTTGCTCACCATGCAATGCATACACCCACATTCTTGTTATTATTTCCAAAAGAGAACTTATTTCATATTTATGGAAATCATTGAACGATAATCTGTATTGTTCCTATTCAGCCTATATTCATCGTCTACACACATTTTATACAACATATTATACAACATATTATACAGTATACGATATACATTTTTATCAGCAGTAACCGCGTACCAAAAATAAACAGTCGTCCAAATAATCTGATTCGCGGCCAAAATTTGGTTTTCCGGGCTTACCAACACGTGATGTATCAATTTCACATCTTTAAAATAAGTTTAGAAATTATAGTTATTTGACAATTATAGCATAACAGATTTTAAATCTCAATATTTCCGCGTCAATTTTGATGGTGAATAAAAATCATGACATATTTGAAAATTCCAAGGGCCACGGTTTGTTAAAAAAATGTATTTTCCCTGTAGAAACAGTTGTACCGTTTAACCAATCAGAAGCGAGCAGCAAAAATACCCAACCAATGCGGAGAAATCAAATCAAGTTTAAATCATAGGTCAACTTTGATATGTTTGATTGCTTTCCATTGTTTGTCAGGAGAAAATAGATTATCAAGTACAATAGGTGGCAACAGAGAAATGGACTAATTATAAACGACGTCACAAGTGTCAAATATAACAAGGAAGACAACATTTTCTCCCATTAGTTGACATGTTTTCCAAGATTAAATGAAAAAGTGTAAAAAAAGAACATAAAGCACACAAAATTGCACTTATTTTACTATAAAATAAGCACTTTATTATCACTTTTATTGATAATTTAGTTGGACACATAAAACTGCTGACACTTGTGACGTCAGAATACAGCTGTACAAATTCTACGTTGCCATTTATTGTACTTAATAATCTATTTGGTCAGGACACTCTCTGTACGTTTTATGGTTTGGTTTCTTAAAATATATATCATCATCTTCATCATCGTGATCATACACCTGAAATATATACTTGCTTTACATCTGTCTTGAAATTGCCAAAGGTCCTTAACTTTATAACGGTTTGCATGAGTGTCCATACTGGGATGACAAACACATTTATGATCTTAAAATTTTACCGACAGAAACTTTTTTCGCCTTTCAAATAGGCAAGGTTATGATGCAAGGAAAGTTAATTGCAGTTGCAGTAGCATATACTCTGCGTACATATTAAAACCAGTTCTCTCTGGGGGGGAATTTGTAAACAAAAATAGATGCATCAAGTGTTCGTTTAGTATCCAAGGAAGTTAAAAGTATAACATTTTGATAATTTTGATAATTCACATAATAGTTTCCTATGACCAGAATATCTCATTGATTTTTTATGTGAAAGATGGATCCCATGTCAGGCTTCGACATCCGTCTTGTGTTTACATTACCGCCCAGAGTAGAGACAGTACACTGCACTTACAAAAGATGCGCACACCTCTAAAATAACTTTCCTTGCATTATAACCTTGCAAATAGGTATCTTTAAAGTTAGGAGCGTTTAATTAATTTACTCATGGCTCAACTCCTAGAAATGACGGTTTACTGTCCCAAGAAATACAATGAAAGAAAAAGAATTGATAAAAAAGAAAGTATGAAGAAATGGAAAAGGAGGATGAGGATGAAAAGAAGTGAAAGTATAAAAGAATAGAGAATGATTGATCGATTACGACGGATTTAGGGCGGGGCTAAGTGTTTTTAAATAAGCTTTCTTCAGGGTTTAAAACAAGGATTTTTACTCAGGCCGAAACTTGGCTATATTTTTTAGGAGAAGAGGAGATGAAAAAGATTTGTTGGTGAAATTCCTAGGAGTTTTGCAAGCGGGCGTTTTTTGTCGTTCTTGAAATTCTTGGAATTTGTAATCTTTTTGAACTTTTTTTATTTTTGTTTTTGTCTATTTTCGGGGGATCTTCTGAAAAATCAGAGGAATTGATGGATATAAAATGGGAGGAGAATTTGGTAAAACAATGAGGGAGGTAGGTCTTGGTAAGGGGAGAACATATGGTGAGGTTTAGGTGTGAGGGGGG
>NW_019396656.1:372081-381069 GCF_000591075.1 Eurytemora carolleeae | reverse complement strand
CCTTCCTACCTTCCTACCTTCCTACCTTCCTACCTTCCTACCTTCCTACCTTCCTACCTTCCTACTTTCCTACCTTCCTACCTTCCTACCTACTTTCCTACCTTTCTACCTTCCTACCTTCCTACCTTCCTATTTTACTGCCCCCTAACCCCTGAAATAAAGTTCCCTACTTCATAATTAAAGTTTGCTAACCCTCCAATCTATAGAATAATATGACCCCTTGATCCTATTACCTCTAAATTATCACTTTATTAAATCCAACTGTTAGAAATTCAGAACATGAAGCAATGAATTATTACAGGGTGTCCCATTAAACATGCGAATCAATAAACGAATTGGTACAAAGGCTTTTTACCTCTTCCCCTACTGGATCACTAAAATCTTTGGTTTCCAGCGGGTTTTGAAAATCTCAAAAATGTACATTCTCTAGGTTGAGACAACATTGATAATTTTGCAATATCTGCAATTATCGATTTAAACAGAAATTCCTTTAAATTTTAATAAATCACGTTGAATTGGAAATTTTATTTAAATTTTGTATTCTTAGAATTATTTAGACGATGAACATATAATCTCAAAGTAAAATATGATCATGAAAAATTCTATATCAATAAATCATGGGATAGAAGGGAGAAATAACAAGTATCCACAAATTGATATTTTGATCATTTTTTTTTATCTTTTAAAGGGACAGACCGGCTATGAAGTTGAACTGAGTATGCAGTGTTGTGGAAAAATTCTTCAGGATTAAGTTGAAACATATAAAACTTTTTAAAGATCTGTGAATGCTAAGTTTGAGCGCAAAGTCAACGTTCAAAATCGTACTTTTGGGTAGATAGGTTTTCAGAATGTTTTATTTAATTATTAAATAACGACGAGAAAAAATGTTTTAAAAAATTCTACAGTAAACTAATTAGTTGTTTAGGAACAGGCTGAGAAAATAAAAACTAATCTTATCATAGAAAATAAGTAATCTTATTCAATTATTAGTTTCTCTCAATTATTCACAAAGATTTTCTGCAGATTTTCTGGATTTTTATTGAAAAGACGACATTTGAGAAATATGTTCCTAACCATCTAATTAGTTTACTGTATAATTTTTACTTTATTTTTCGTCGTTGTTATTTAATAATTAAAAAACGATTCTGAAATTGTACCCATCCAAATTCATGATTTTGAACTTCGACTATGTACTCAAACTCAGTAATTATACATCGTGGAAACGTTTTATATGTTTCATATGAATCCTAAAGAATTTTTTCACAACACTGCATAATTAGTTTAACTGACTTACATTGCCGGTCTGTCCTTTTAATCCCCCCCTCCCCCTGTATTGAGTCTGGAAGGATTGCTTGGTCGAATTATGTATCTATTGTATCCCGGCCAAGAACTGGATTATCAACCTTCATCGTCAAGTCATCTTCAGTCTTAATTATTCTACCTTTATGCATATATATTATGAAGGTTTATAGGTTTATGTTTATAAGAGGAGTGGGGCTTCATACATATGCAAACTAAATATGGGAGGGGGGGAGCAAGTCCAGGGGGAGGGGGGCCAAAGTGAGCCTATCAATCAATTGCTTATATAAACAATCCCATTATAAGTATGCATCAAAGCATGGAAATGATGAAAATTACTTTGTCAATTTTTTCTTTCATTTAATTTCTGATTCTTATCTTTAAAAATAAGATAAATTAAAAAAAAAATTAATGGAAACCCTGGCCGCATGATTTCCATTCAATAATGTGTTTAAAAACTTTCATCGCTTCTAATTTTCCTGAGAATAATTTTTAGATTAGTGGAATTCAATGAATATTTTTGGACACCAGGTTTTTTTTAAAGAAATGGTTATTAATCAGATTTGGAATACTTCAAAAGTTAATCTTTAAATCTTCAGATGGTTGTCTACTGATCTTACGAAAACTATTCATCTATCAATCATTCAAACATCCATTAGAGAATACATTATTTGCACTTTTTCAGATTAATACAAAACATTATCACATAATGCTCCTACTACTTTTTAACCAAGGGATAAATTCATTTTTTTAAATCAAATATTTTTAGCATCTATTTTTAAAAAGATAACCCCGGTCTTTTCTGAGTTATCAGTTTTGCATTTGTTAAATACTTATTTCCTTAAACATATGTTGAAAGATGACGAATTCTATTAAAAAATTTTCTTTGTCCTTCAAATCATATCTAATCCAATCTAAAAGATTGAAGTACAAAATGCATTTAACTGAATGATGCAGTTTTTATTGCCAAACCAAACCATGCATTATGTAGCTTGTTAAGATTATTCTTATAAAACATATTTGATCCTAATAACACTTGTCGTTTGTCATTTTTATTTATCTTAACTAATCACATATCTATCTATCTATCATGCTTTCTATCTATCTATTTATTTATTGATCTATCTAGCTATCTTTCTATATCTATGCATCTATCTATCTATCTATCTATCTATCTGTGGTCACATATCAATGTCCTTCAAAAACTAAGCCCTAAGCAAGACAATCAGACATACTTTAGACAGTCGGACAAAAAGGTGGAGTATCAGGACTAGACAAACAATCGACTTGTCCAGACAAACAAGCATCGACCGACCAAATGGTTCTTAGTCTATTATACAATCTGACAGTTATAGAAACGGACATACGTATTTGTATTTAAGAAAACAGACTGTCATGAAAACAGACAACTTAACGTTCCTAAATAGATTATCTATCTATGAAATTTATCTTTTTATCTATGTATCTATACATCTACCTAATATTCTGTCTATCTATCTATCTTTATCTATTTATCTATCTATCTAAGCTTCCTGTTGGATAATTACCATGGCTTAAAGCTGAATTCTTCAGGTCTAAATAACTATTTTTATAGAAATTCTTTAAATTTATCTTTTTGGTCCTGGGACCCTTCCTGTTCACTGATCAGACTGCTGGTTTGTGTAAATGTCTGTACGTTTGTGTATCTGTCAATACAGCTATTTAGCTGTGTATAACTCACACAGCTAAACAGCTATAGACAGAGGTTGTAACTTTAACAGAACTAACTTTAATCAAATCAAATGTGTTAAACGCAATCTAGCTTCTAATAGCTCAGTTTTCAGGAATTTGATTGTTCATTTTGAATTATATAACTTTTAATATTTCGTTTTTTTAATGCATTAAACTAAATATATTTGGTTTCTAATAAATTTAGGACATAAATTTAGTATTATCTGTGAAGACTGTCTGAAATAGTTCAGCCCACACTGTATACATATACTATACATTTAGAACATTCATGCCAATATGATATCATACCAACCAACCCCGTGATATTATGATATAATAAGATGAATCCAATCAATCCTATTTTTAGAAAATTAAACATGTAACCGACTCTCCACTCCATTTCTACGTATTTTTATGAAATTTCTTGTTTTTAGGGGTTTTCATGTAAATTCAAATATAGAATTGTTAATAATTGATCTAGAATTGATCTAGAATTGATGTTTAATTGATCTAGAAAGGATCTGCATCGATCTTGATTGTCTGAAATTGTTCCATCTGGCTGACTGTACTGTTTATAGTCTTGACTCTCAATGGTTTTAGGAAATATGGTTCCTTACACTCCCTCTCCCTTCACCTTCCCCTCCACACCTTTCTCCTTCCCAACACCTTCCCTCCCCTGCTCTTACCCCTTCGTTTCACCTTCCCTCTCCACCCTTCCCACTTCTCTTTACATTCCCTCTCCTCATCATTCTCCTTCCCCTCCCCACCCTTCCCCCTTGTTTTTTCTTACCCTCCCTCCTCACCCTTCCCTTCCCTTCCACTCACCTCCCTTCCCCCACACTTCCCTCTTCTCTACACCATCCCTCCACACCCTTCCCTCTTCTCTTTACCTTCTCCGCTCATTATCCTTCCTTTCACCTTCCCTTACCCCGCCCATACTCCTTTTCTTTACCTTTTCCACCCTCCATCCTTCCCTTCGCCTTCTCCCTTGGCTCCCCTCCCTCAACCCAACCCCTTCTTTATACAATCTCCTCTCTCGATCCTTCTCTCAACCCTAACCCTTCCTCTCTCTGAACACATCCACAATTGTTCAGAAAGACAACTTGTAAAAAAGGAAAAAAGAAAAGTAGGGAAAACAGCATGAAAATGAAGCACATCAAAAGAGAATAATAAAGTAAAGGTTAGATTTGACGAGGTATTGTTAGAATAAAAAAACTAGAATAATAATCAAGCAAACAACTGCCTATTGTTCTTTTAATTTCTAAAATAAAAACTTTGCAAACACAAAAATTTGCACACTACGGGCACAAACACACAAGTTTGCTAACAAACATACCTAGCTACGAGCACAAACACGCAATTTTGCACACAAACATTCATTGCTACGGGCACAATAACACACCTGTTTCTCGGCGTGGGTTTAATCTAGTGATTTAGTTTCTAGATCTTTGTCAAGTTTTAAGTTTAGGTAGGTGTACAACAGTAATTTATAGTTTCATTAGAAATCCTATCTATTCATTACTTCATTCATCCTTTCTTTTTATAATTCATCTATACTTCATCATCCTTTCTTTCTATAATTCATCTATACTTCATCTATCCTTTCTTTCTATAATTCATCTATATTTCATCTATCCTTTCTTTCTATAATTCATCTATACTTCATCTATCCTTTATTTCTATAATTCATCTATACTTCATCTATCCTTTCTTTCTATAATTCATCTATAATTCATCTATCCTTTCATTCTATAATTCATCTATTCATTATTTCAATCCTCCTTTCTTTCTATTATTCATCGATTCATTACTTCATTCATCCTTTTTTTCAATAATTCATCTATACTCCATTCATCCATCCTTTTATAATTCACCAATTCTTTTATTGTGAATAAATTTTTAATCTTAAATTCAACATTTCAATAATTAATTAAGTCATTAATTTTCTTTTTTTTGAAAATGCTTTCGTTCCTTTCTTACACAGGTTTCCGTTCTTTTACATCCGGTTCCCTAATCTACTTCCGGTTTATCCATCGCTTCCCTATTTTCCGTCCCTCCGCTTCCTCTTGCTCCCCTTAATTTTCTCTAGCAACCCTTTCTTCCCTCGGCTTTTCTTTCCTGCGCTTCCATCTTGTTTTCGCTTCCCTCTTTTCATTACCATTCCTTTCCCTTTGCTTCCCATATCTTTCCCTTTCCTTCCCATATCTTTCTCTTTCCTTCCCATATCTTTCTCTTTCCTTCCCATATCTTGTTCTTTCCTTCCCATATCTTTCTCTTTCCTTCCCATATCTTTCCGTTCCCTTCCGATATCTTTCTCTTTCCTTCCCATCCCTTTACTTTCCTTTTCTTCTCATTCCTTACCCTTTTTTCCATTCCCATTCCTTCCCATCCCTTTTCTTCCCATCTCTTTCCTTTTCCTTCCCATCCTTTAACTTTTTCTTCCGATCCCATTCTCTTTCCTTTCCCTTTCCTTTCCATCCATTTCCTTCCAATCCCTTTCCTTCCCATCCTTTTTCTTTTTCTTCCCATCTTTTCTTTTTTCTTCCCATCTCTTTCCCTTCCCTTCCCTTTTCTTTTCCATCCCTTTCCTTCCTTTCCCTGTCCTCACATACCTTTTCCCGTCCCACCCCTGTCCTCCTTTCAAAGTTTTGCGAGGTTTAGTGGGGAAAAAAATTCAGGTATTTCGAAAAATGATATGAGTGAAAGAAAAATAGATTTTTTAAATTCCAGAAGAACTTATAATGGTGCAGCCACCCTAGCAAATTACAATGTACATTAAGTGGTTAAACACATCTATTTATAAAATGGTGTACACTTCATACAACTACAAGTGGGAAAACTAAACTTTGAAAATATAAAAAATTGGAATAATTGTGATTGATGAAGTCATGGTTTGATGCCTTGTTCACGTATAATTACAATACTTAACACACATGATAAAATTACTCATGTAAACAGATGTATTACAAAACAAAACTAAAAAAACTTTTTGGCATTTAAAAGCATCGTATATTTATCTGAAGTCTTTTGTGTTGTGAACTTGTAAACCTCGGGATCAGACATTGATCTCCATCTTATGCAGACCTATCCGGATTAATTTCTCTTTGATATACAGATACAGTGGTAATAATATACCTTGCAGAACTAACTTTAGGGATCAAGCATTGATGCTAATTTAAAAGTGTCCAAACTATACATGATATTTTTTTATAGGGACACACATCCAAATTGTACTGTTTATTGTACATATAGGTAAACAATAGATATGTACAATTTTACTCTGTACTTTCTGAAGGTTTCTATACAGTAAAAAGATGATAAAAAAAATCTGAAGTCAAGTCATGATATATGCAATAAACCTTGCAAATACAGGGTGTTTCTGAAAAAAACCCTTAGTAAAAAGACAGACTCAACAGAGCCTAAATTTTGAACTGTTTTTCGGCTTTTAAGAACGGAAATTTCAAGTAGAAATTTTGGTGTCCAAAATACAAAAAAAAACTGTCAAAAAACTGCAGGACCAACTGATTTTTTTAATAGACACCTTGTATTTCTTTAAACCTTGCAAATATCCCGATACGCCCAACAGGATTGTATTGACCTAAGAACACCTTTTTACATAGCGGGGTGCACGTCAGGAATATTAGGGATGGAGGGAGTGCATACGGTGACCTCTCCCCCACCCCTCAACTGATCAAAGTATTGACATTTCTACGCCAGAGGAATTGAAATTTTGCCGCGAACTCTGTTTTTCTAATCCCTATATCTTTGCCACCCATTGTCGTAGACCTTGAGGGTTTCAGACAATAATGAATTCTATACTCATCAAAACATCTACGTTGGAAATATCAAGATTTAAACATTACTAGGTTTCAAAGATATAGGGATTAGAAAATCAGAACTTGGGACAAAGACTCAATTCCTTTAATGTAAAATTTTATCAATAGATTTTTTGACTCATACAAAAAGTTAAATGGTACAAAATAACCTAAATGCATGATGGCTGTATTTTTAGTCATTTTGATTCTTGATCTTCGAAATATATTTTTTGAAAAGTAATAATTTTTTTACGAAGATGCTCTCTTTATGGAACTGCAAAAATCTTATTTTTTTCTTTCTATATGGCGCAAAAAAAACTCGATCCATTTCTGTCTAGTTTTTTTTTGTGAGCGTAGAAATTCACAGAAATATTTTGAGAAAAGGTTGACGTTCACAATTCCTTAAAGCAAAAATGCAGTACGAGAATATAAATGTGCTTGGAATTTTCTGACTTGTAATTTTCACACCTTGAAATAGGCGCGGAATTCGGAATTTAATTGTTGTAATGCCACATCTTAAAGAGTGGGGGAAAGGGGGAAGGTCAGAAACCCAAAATTTTAAATAACAAGTTATTTAATTTTTTGGAAATGATTTCTTCGAATTCCCTCTCGAGTCATTAATTAGGTTGTTTATAGCTTAGACTCGATAAAGTAAAAAAAAAATTAAACACTTCTTTTTGTTAAAAAGCATTTATAACTCGTTGGCTTGAAAGTATTCAAAGCCTGAAACCATAGATTAATAACAATACAGAAACACACTAGATGTCGGCTTTTTAATATTTAGGGTTTTTTCGTTCACAATAACCCTGAGGAAGAAGCCTGAAGGAGTTACACGCATGCTGCGTTGAATTACAAGACAAAGAGAAAGCATGCGCGTAACTTCTTTTGGCTTCTGTCTCAGAGTTACTGTGAACGAAAACCCCCTAAATCTTGAAAAGACGACATCTAATGTTCTATCTGTATTGTTAATTAATCTATGCCTGAAACCATGTCGGTATAAGTATAAAGCGTATAAAACGAGAATACAAATCATTTAACCAATGACATCTGAAACCCACTCCTCCTACACTACGCAAAAAAACCTGCGTACAAAACCATACGCTTTGCGTAGTTAAAATGATAAATGGTGGGAGGAGGATATTTGATATCTATGAGAGGGAGTTTAACTGACTATTCATCATTTTATACAGGGTGTCCCAATAAACATGAGAGTTGAGTTGAGTGACAATTTTTATATCAAATTTAAATATTTGAACTATCAAGAGCCTGCCAATTTAATTTTGGGACACACTGCAGGCTTTCAGCTCACGCGGATCCTTTCCTATTCCTTTTATGGGTTTAAGTATACTGCAGTACCGCAGGCAATATTGCATAAATTGCATAAATTCATAAAGTATTGATTTATGATTCTCAATCTTTGATCTCGGCCTTCTATTACTGTAATAATAGATAAGTTTATACTTGTGCACATCAAATAAGGGTAAAAACATGGACTAAGAAGTTTAAGGGAAGGGAGGNTGGATTAAACTACAATTAAACTTCTACTTGTTCTTTTTTTCTCAACACATCCAACAAGGCAAAGATAATGGTTTACGAATCCATTAAGGCGGAGATGATTATTTACAAATTCAACATGGCGGAGATAATTGTTTACAAATTCAACATGGAGGAGAAAATTGTATACAAATCCAACACGGCGGAGATAATTGTTAGCAAATTCAACATGGCGGAGATAATTGTTTACAAATACAACATGGCGGAGACAATTGTTTACAAATCCAGCATGGCATAGATAATTGTTAACAAATCAAACATGGCAGAGATAATTGTTTACAAATCTAACATGGCGGAGATCATTGTTTACAAATTCAACATGGCGGATCTTATTGTTTACGAATCCAACATGGTGGAGATCATTGTTTACAAATTCAACATGGCGGATCTTATTGTTTACAAATTCAAAATGGCGGAAATCATTGTTTAAAAATTCAACATGGCGGAGATAAATGTTTACAAATATATGATGGCGGAGGTTGCAAGTGGGTTGGAACATGGATCACATGGGCAGGAAACATGGTGATTCGGAGAATAATGCACGTTTTAAATATAAGAATATTAATGAGGGTTAACCCGGAATTCAGCCCCCCCCCCCCCCCCCCCCCCC